>NW_024351729.1:7066481-7083981 GCF_902729225.1 Pteropus medius
TCATGTTACTAAAATTTTTAAAACTTTACCATAAAATATTATGAAAAATCTTACCTGAGCAATTTCTTCAGGAGTTGTCACAGGTTTAGACTGCTTCTTAAGTTCAGCAATTACAGCATCAACAGCTAACATCACACCTGGGTCAAAAACAAATGCCATTACACTGCAGATTCTCTCATAACTCCATGTCACATAAAAATTTTGATTTAATATAAAAGTTTTCGTGCCTTAATAGCCTACACACACTGCTTCTGGGCCAGTACTTTTCCAAATCACACAGAGTTGGATGGCACGCACAGAAACAAGAACTAAAGTCCTACAATGCCAAAATTATTTTGAAAATTGAACTAAGAAAAAAACTGAGGTGTACAATTTCAAGAATCTCACCATTTAACTCATCCTGTATAAGTCATTCTCAATCCAATCATACTGCATGTTTCTAATAAGGTCAGCCAACAATTCTCCCCTCAACTGAATGATTATAAAAAAGGGCCAAAATGGATTACAGTTCTTTACTTTCAAAAATGAATATAATTCTCAAGTATAAGGAATTTCTTGTGGCCATTCCCCTGCAGGTTTTAATTATCCAAAATTTCCTCATTTTGTTATTATAAACAATATTTTTGTTTTAACAGTAAACAGCACCACAATATGGATTTATGAAAAACCCATTTTACTATAATGGGACTAGTGCTAGCTCTTTCCTTCTTTGAGAAATGTTACTTCAAGAAAAAAATCCAAAGCGAGGTGTTTAGGAACCATGACTTTCTTTGGGAAGTAACTTTAATAACCTCCATTAATGCTTGTCAGTGATTTACAGTCAAACCGCTTTCCATGCAACACATTTCAATTTGGACCTCAAACATTAAAATAGATGGGATGTTATCAGTAGGCCTGGAACGCCAATTCTGACAAAATAATATTTCCCTTTACTAAAAGTCTCCTAGTTTGGCCAGCAACACTCTAAGGATACATGGTAATCATTTTCAAGACAGGAAAACCAAGTTTTAGTACACAGCTAACAAATGACAATGATAGAATTTAAGTCTACATCACCACCTCATGCTGGGGAGATCTTTAAATTGTAGTCTAGCCTCCTAAAACAAGCAGTAATAAACAAAACGCAGACCAATAAAATACTATGTGCTGTTAAGAGAAAAAACTGCTTTCAAAAAAAACCTGTGACATCCTGATGACTGTTTCTTGTTAGGCCCTACATTCCAGATAACTAAGGTAAAACATAAAAATTGTATAATCTCTCTGCTCTAATCCTCACAAGTTTACTATTTTCAAGGTATATAGTATACGCTGTATCTTCCAATAAATTGTTGGCTTTAGGGGGAAGGGTGTGGGGAGGGTCTAACGACACAAGGGACAGACTGACAACAGGAAATGTCAGTCCCATTTCTCTCCTTAGCACCTAGCACAGTGCCCACCACATACATAGCTACGCATTCAATCACTATTTGCTGAAGGAATACTCAGCCTAAGAATTTTTAGGATGTAAGAACCAACTTTCTAATATTAATAAACAGTTTAAAACACTGAAAACAATAAAGTGACATTCCCACCTCTCCTGATCTCCACTGGATTAGCACCTTTGCTAATCTTCTCAAAACCTTCTTTGGCAATAGAGCGTGCCAGTACTGTAGCAGTTGTGGTGCCATCTCCAGCCTCTTCATTTGTATTATTGGCAACATCTTGAACAAGTTTAGCGCCAATATTCTTATATTTATCTTTTAAGTCAATGGACTTTGCAACGGTCACACCATCTTTTGTTACTTTGGGACTTCCCCAACTCTGTTCAATAATCACTGTTCTTCCCTACAATTGCAGAGAAAAAAAAGTGACACAACCACACAAAGTACTACTTAGCTTAAAACAGAACAAGCAGTTTTTATAATAGGGCAATTACTTGAGAGCCTCAACATTAAGTTGTCGCTTTTTATCAGCATAATCTGCAGCATAATCTCAACGGCAAGTCCACTCACGTTCTTAAATTTACAGAAAAAATTACCTCTGTTGCCAAATGCGCAGCCTTGGATGAGGTATATTATGTGAGATAAAAATCCTAGGTAGTAAAAGATGTCATTTAATAAGAACACAGACAAACCAATATCAATTTGATATTTTAATGGAATTCCAGTTTATTTTTAACATAATTTCTATTTTTCTCCAGTGCCTGCTATCTTTAAACGTAATGTGAAAACTTACTTTTTAAACTTGCTTTAAAATTTAGTTACTAAAATATCAACAGCAAGGAAAGCAGAGTACGTTATCTTTCAGGGTTGTTTGACGTTAAATCTCAAATATGGTGCAAAAAGAGTATTGGCAGTTTTTGGATCTGAACCAAAGTTGCTACTTGGCAATCATGCAAATATCTTATTTTATACAGTTTGGATTACTTTGATACTTGAATTGTTTTCAACCTAAAATGAAGCATTGCTTGACTGTGCACAACCTTCAAAGGCCTCCTCAAATTTATTACTCTTCACCAATCTCTTCATGTTAAATGAAGCTTAAAATTTTAAATGTGGTTTGGAACAGAAGGGACAGCAGAAAAATATTAGGTAAAACTAGCACCTAAGAGCACATACTTGAGGTATTATAAGAAGTAAGTTATGCTTGGAACTAACTACTGGGAAAGAATCCAAAATTTAAATCAAGCAGGAAAGCAATACTAATTCTACCTTGAGTTTAAGGATCCACACTGTGTTATAAGTTACCACTGGATTACATCACACATTGTACAAAATAAAGTTTCACAAATTTGGTAGAAAAGTTTTAAGTTTTAAGGCCGTTACATAGTTTAAAAAAAAAAAAAGTAACTGAGAATGCGGAACTCATATGTAAATTGGATTCTATCAAAAACCGTATACCCGTGTAGTTCAGCTAGCTGTGATCAATAAAATGTTATTGCATAATTAACAGTACTACAAATTACAACAAAATAATACTGATACCTTTGGCCCCATAGTAACGGCTACAGCATCGGCTAAGAGGTCTACACCTTGAAGCATTAAGGCTCGGGCATCTGCACCAAATTTTACATCTTTGGCATAAGCCCGAGTGAGATGAGGAGCCAGTGCCCTGGACACTGGCCTAATCTGGCGAAAGACTTCGTGTAATCGAAGCATTTCTAGGGAGGGGGAGAAACAAGCATATTATCAGTACATCAATACGAACACTACCCGAAGTGCGTTACAACATAAACATGACACCTGTGCAACAGAAGAAATGTAAGATGTGAGCTGGGCCGACTTCTCTCAGCCACTAAACCCGGGCCACGGAACGCGCCACAGCTTTTTAACGCCTGCACTAGCGCAAACTTGAAGAAAGGCCGCCCCCACGCCCGACCTACAGCACTAGCACAAAGTATACCTATCTTCTTCCCCATGGCCATTTGCCCCTGCCGTTAAAAACGAGTAAATCTTTCACCACTAAAATAGCCTGCAGAGCAAACCCACTCCAAACGTGTCCTGGAAAGTGTGCAGGAAAGGGGCAGGTTATAAACCCGGTGACCAGTGGAGTAAAAACATTCCTGACAATGCAAAAATCTGCTTACTAAGATGTGTATTCATGTATCCAATCGGGGCTACAGTATCAGAGTAGCCGACTAGGCCGCGATGCTGGACACAGCGGCCCCATGTGTCTTTTCATCTAGACGCCCCGAGCAAGGTCAAGGCTGGAGGCGCCGTACCCTCACTGAGCTTGCGGGGCCAAAGACAGTCTCCGTTAAGGTTGAGACTACCCCCGTCAAGGCCCTGGAGTCGGCCAGGAATGGGCTGCATCGGAGGACCCACGTGAACACACTCCCCCGGTTCCACACACTCCTGGCCCTCCCTCTTGCAAGGCCTCCCTCCTGCGCCCTGGCCTGGCGAGCGATCCGCGCCGCACGTGGTGGGCCCCTGCAAGGCCTGGGCCAGCGAGCCCCGGGCTGCGGCGCTGAGGGGAAGCCCTGGCTCTATCCAGCCGGCGCACTCAAGCAGAACCACCGCGGGGCAAGGCCGGGGGTCCCAGGCGCCTGCGTAAGGTGGCGCGGGGCAGCCGCATACCTGCGGGGCAGCGGCAAGGCGGACGAGCGGCGAGGCAGGCCGTCGGCGGCGAGTGAGGGACAAAGTGCAGGGCGCACACGGCAAAGAGCTCCTGTCCCCTCCCTCCGCCGCTCCCCCCGCCCTGCAACACCGCGTGTGCGGGGGCCTCCCACTCCCCCCTCCCATCGGCCCGGGCCCGGCAATCTGTACGCGCCGCGCGCCAGCCCCGCCCCTGCCTACCCGCGCGGGGCCAGGCCAGCGGGCTCAGCCCTCTCTGGCCAGCTTAGGCTAGTTCCCGGGCTGCGTTCGCTTCCAGAACTTTCCGGGGACTGCTGCGTTGTGTCTGGGTCACGGGTTAAATCGCGTCATTTCCGGGAGGAGGCGAAGGGCTAGTATTTTCACCTCCGCGAGGGTCCTAGAAAAGCCTAGAAAAAGCTCCTCTTTCTTCCGCCTCCCGGTCGTCGCGTCAGTGGCCTGCGCAGAGCGCGCGGGACGAATCGCGGCGCGCGCTGTTGCGGCCGCCCTCTCGCGCGCGCGGGGAGGGCCGGGAGGCGGGGGCGAGCACGCCTGCGCACTGGGCGGCCTCTTCCAAAGTTCACTTGCCCGCACGGCCGGACTGCAGGTTTCTCCTTGCGGCCGCGGCGCGAGAGCAGAGTACGTACTGCGGCAGCAGGAGTCATGGTGAGTCCCGCGTGCGCTAGAGGCGCGTGGGTCCGGGTAGGCCTGAGGCGCACGGGGAGCCTGGACCGTTCTCATTGAGAGAGGGAGGAGGAGGGGTTGGGGTCACTCAGGGACCGGCACCTACCCGAACCCTGGAGACTCCCGGTTCCGCCGACCTTTTCGTACGCAGAGGGCCCTTTGCACGCGCGTGTATGGCCGGCCTGTGTGCTAGGGGGCGGGAACTCGGACGCACGCGTGGCGCCAGATCCGCTTCTCCTGCAAGGCCTTTTGTGGGTGTGTAATACTGTGAAGAAAGCATGGCTTTACACAGAGTGACTTCAGATGTGTGCTGAACATTCCAGAAAAACCTATGGAAGGAAAATATGTGACCTTGGAATAAACCAAGATGGTTTTTAAAGCTCGTCTGGCTGCTGACCAGAGGAGCACCAACTACCCCTACCACATAGGGAATTGGAAATTAACCTGGAATCTAGGGCTGAACATTCAAATGGGTTTCCTGAAGGAATAATCTGGGTTGGGGCGTTACCTTTGAAAGCCACATGTGGTGGTTGATATGTAAAATTTACGATGGCATGCCTGTTTAGAATATAATTACATATTTTGTTTCAAAGCTAACATTTCTCTCCCTGCAGGCAGGACAGGCATTTAGAAAGTTTCTTCCCCTCTTTGACCGAGTATTAGTTGAAAGGAGTGCTGCGGAAACTGTAACCAAAGGAGGCATCATGCTTCCAGAAAAATCTCAAGGAAAAGTATTGCAAGCAACAGTAGTAGCTGTTGGATCGGGCTCTAAAGGAAAGGTAAATAGCTAAAATGGAATTATTTTCATGTGAGGTGGAGGGAAAAAAGAATCCTTGGTTATTAAAAGCAGTCTTTTAACTAGTTTATTTTCAAGATCATTCTCCAGTTCAGTTAGATTTAATCTATGTCTAACGAAAATGATTGTGAAATGAAATTGTTTATTATATACAATGGAAGGTTAGAGAATATTAAAACCAAAAGCCACTTGGTAGCCTCATATGACGTGTTTTTTTCAAATTCTGAATTTTTTATTTTTAAAAAGTTAAAAAAAATTTAAACAATTATGCTTGAAGATAATCCATGGGGGCGTTTAAGAATTGAAGAGAAATTTGAACTCTTGGTCTAACATGTTGCGCTGAAATTGCCCTAATCCTTTAACCACTTTTCACTTTACTTGGCATTCCCATGAAAGGAACAGGTTAAGACTATCCTTCCAAGGATTCTCAGTAAATGCCCTTGGGGTCTAATAAGTTAATTGCATTGTTCCAGTTGCCTCAGAGTTCTAGCAAGGAGCTCTTCTGGAGTCAAGGATAGGAAGACTTTGGGGAGTGGGCACTATGCTTCAGTCTCCTTTACCCAAATCATATTTTGGAGAAAAGAAAGTTGAATCACAAAGGAGATATGTTTCAAATTCAGGAACTTTTTTGTTTTTGTTTTGGTATGCTGAGGTTAAACATAGCCATGTATAAACGATTTTAAAAACTGGTTTATTTTATATAATCGATAGGTTATGTTCATATTTAATCACTAAAAATTAGCTTGTTAGCTTTCCCAATATAACTCCTTGAACTTTTACACTGAAATTGGGTTTTAGTTTAAGCCACTGTGGGCATTATTTCAAAATGTAACTCAACACGTTAAGACATTTTTGAGTATAGAAATACAGTTGTATAAATTATATCATTTTGCTGCCAAGTCCTTTTATAACAGTTGATTCGAGTATGCACATTTGATTAATAAATGTTAGATATAAATATTTGGTGAACTAAATGCCTTTGCTAATAAAATATCTTTATTTTCTTAAGGGTGGAGAGATTCAACCAGTTAGCGTGAAAGTTGGAGACAGAGTTCTTCTTCCAGAATATGGAGGCACCAAAGTAGTTCTAGATGACAAGGTATGTAAACTTAATAATTTTAAAAAGAAGTTAAATATTTGCTGTTTTTTTCTTCACTATTGGTTTCTCTGTTTGCAGGATTATTTCTTATTTAGAGATGGCGACATTCTTGGAAAGTATGTAGACTGAAATCACTATTGAAATGGCATCCTGTGAAGCTGCCCATTCCACTAAAGTTCTGAAATCTCATCATGTAAATAATTTCCATGTCTCTTTTGTAATAAATTAATGAAATAATCCAAAAGTAATGACATCCAGTGTCTCTTAAAATTTAGTTTCACTGTACTGATATAAACATTTCCAAATAAAAATGTATAAATAAATGGTTAATTTTTATTTAGTGTTTTAATTTGGTTTTAGTATCTAGTTTGTTTTTTTCTTTTTTCAAGTGAACTGCAGAGAATTTTGGAGAACAAGGCTTTCAATTTTCACATTGAATTTAGCTTTACTACATAGATCATTGATGCTGATACAAAGCATGGATTTATACTTACTTTTTTGTTTTTTTGTCTTCTGAGATTCAAAAGAATAGTTGTTCAAGAAGCTATCAATGTAAGAAACATCCAAACCCGGAGAGGATTTTTATGCTTGAGTCAAACTGATAACATACTGAAGAGCAAGATCTCAAATACTCTCAGGCAGTTTAGTTTCTTTTATGCGTTTAAGATTAGGGAGAGAATGAAGGAAGATTATATTAAGGTGGGAGAAAGCAAGGTTTACGTTACAAAATAGTTAAGACTGGATTCTCGAAGGTGGTTTTCTTTAGAAGGGTATGAAAGTCATTTCAGAGGTGTGTTTACCTACTGAGGCACAAAAACTGATAGTTTGCTTAAGGCAAAGATAAACGTGCTAAAGAAATTACATGGCTGGGGTGTGAATACCCACCAATTTATGATCAGATCACCTTGTGAGATTACTTTCCATAAAATCTCCCCCATTTTTACCTGTCCACAATGCTACTTTATACTGGTTTAGACAAACCCAAATAGTGTTCCAATTAGGCGAACGCAAGTGGTATTTGAGAAAGGAAAGCGGACTAATTACTGAAAGAAGAAATTTCTATAGGTGCAGATAAGCTAACAGACTAAATCTAAAGAATATTTTCAGTCAGACTGTCTTACGTTGCTTCCTTGTTAGCCTTGTAACAAGTATAGAATGCAATGCTGCTTTAGGCCCAGTACAAAGGTTATTTTGCCAAAGGTTTGAGGAGTCGGACTTGCAGTTGAGCTGGGATGGCAGCTCCAATTCAAAAAGTAGCTCCATTTATATTCTTCATAGTGTTACAGTCCAGTGCAGGTTGGTGGGGAGGGTGCTGCTCCACAATTATTTAGGGTCTCAGACTCCCAAATTGTAGCCCTACTGTCCTCTTGAGAGCCTGAAGCCTACTCCATAGAGAATCGTATATAGGTTTTTATGGTCCAGGTCTGGAAATGGAGCACTTCCTCACTAGTGTTAGAAAATTCAGACTGGTTTAAAATTGCACTCCTGGGAGAGGCTGAACCATGAAAACAACTACACAAGCTTATGTTAAACTATAGTTCTTCGCTTATGGAATCCAGTGTTGTTTTGTGTTATATTTAGAAATTTTTAATGAACATAGCCAGTTTTAAAAACTGCATAATTTACTGGGCAAAATTCAAGGCAAAATATAATAGCTAACTGGCTGAGTGCCTTCTATAGGGGGTGGGCATTGATAGTAATTATAGCTAACACTTCAGGAGCATTTTCTAGATACTGGCCACTGTTGTAGGTACTTTGCATATATCAATTGGTTTAATCTTTTAACAACCATATGAGCTAGGTAACTTCCATCTTGCCAATAAGGTAGGTGAGGCACAGAAGGGTTAAGTAATAACCAAAGTCACAATAGGAAGTGGCAAAGGTAGGGTTTGGACTTCGGCAGTCTACCTCCAAATGGCCCCTGCTACTTTGTTAGAAAAATCTCAGCACTTCGTATTTCAATTCTGGTGGTAACTACTGTGGTATGGGGGGTGTGGGTGTGTTGTAAGAGATGCCTGCGGTCCTGGCAGTATGTCGTGCTTGGAGCAACAAGAACAATGGAAGCAAATGTGGACTTGCAAACAAGGACACATTGCAGAGAGGGCGCATATGCCTGACCAATTCTGAGACTTCTTGCTCTAGAGACTAGAAAAAGATACTTAAGAGGATAAGAAAAAGGTACTTGAGAGGAAATAGCTGAGAACACTGGAGGTGGCTTTGAGACTGAATCTGGGAGTTGGCTATAGCTTTTATCTACTAACCTGATAGTAACTATTACTAAATTACAAAGCTAGCATTGTTGTGAAACTTAATAAAAGGCCGTGGAGACAGGGGTTAGGAGGCCAGCATTGTCCATCCTCCTCTCTATCCATGTAAGCTACACATTTCCAGACTCAGTTCTTCTTCCAAACCTTCTCCACTACAGGGGTGGATGTGTGGCAATTAGTAGGTATCTAGTACATAATTTGAATTTAACAAATAGGAAACTTGAGTCACAAAACTGGGTAATTAAGATCTAAAACCAGACAAACCTACTCCAGACTTGATTACCAACCCCTAAAATCAGATACTTAGTTACAAGCTACTTCTATTTTGGTGGTCCCATATCTTGCATCCCATATATTTCTTGTGGAATTAAAATCTAAATGTAAATGGCATGGAATAATGGTCTAAACTTTTGATAATGTTATTGTCAGTAAAACAGTATGTGTGTGCATTTACATTTATGTAAGTACTATTTGTTATACTAAGGCTTAATTGTCATATTTAGCTATAAGAATTGTGATTAAAGAGCTCAATTTTTACAGCACCCAAGTGAGTCATCAATTTCCTACTGTGCCCAAGGCGCACCTAGATAATGTGCTTTGCAGATCTTAACCTTGTAAGTACAGACTCCCCTCTGTTTACCAGTGAGAAAACTGACTTGAGATGAAACTTTTTCAAGGCCATATGGCTGGTAAACTGCAGAGTTAGGAATCTGGTCCAAAGGCCATGGCTTTCCCATTATTCCCCTGTTTTGTTTTCCAAAGACTCAAGTAAATGAGTTTTGAGATCTAAGTTTTCAAATTTTGGTTCATCCTTGGAATTACCTGGTGTACTTTAAATTGCAAGGCTCTACCCATAACCTACTAAATCAGAACAATGGAGAATTTCTTTTTGTACCACAGTAGTCCTGTGATGTTTGCCTAGCAGAACTGGTTTAAGAAATTATGTTATACTGACATTATACTGGAAATAAAATGGGGTAAAGGATTTTGGTGTGAGAAAGGCCAAAAATAAGGGCATTTTAGGTGTGGGGCCACATTTCAGAAAAGTATGTTGTCATTTACCTTTTGTTCAACAGAATTATGAAGGAGAAAGGTAAATAAAATAGGCAAAATTCTAAGTGGGGTTTTCATGATACCATTTTTGAGTGCTTGCCAAGCACTTTTTCTAGGCATTTAACATGTCATCTTGCTTAACTGTAATCAAAGCAATCCTGTGAGGCAGATACTCCTTGCCTCACAGGTGAAACATGCACAGAGAATTAGAGTAACTTGCTCTAATTCTGACAGAAATTTTAAGTCATGGGTTGGAATTGAATTCAGGTTTGTCTGACTTCACAGTCTGCCTTCCACTATTCTACACAAAAAAATTTGGGAAATTGAGAATAAAATTTAAATTACCAGGGAGTTATTCTGTTGTACATGCATTACCATTATTAAGATTTTTTTCCTGTTATTTGTTCCAGAAAGTGTGTTATAAAATAATTCTTATTTTAAAAATTGAGATTATGGGATTAATTTTATTTTATTGTGGTAAGAACACTTAATACAAGATTACCCTCAATAGATTTTTAACTGTACAATACAATATTGTTAACTATAAGCACACTGTTGTACAATAGATCTCTAGAACTTTTTCATGTTGCTTACCTGAAACATATAACAGTAGATTAGCAGCTCCCAATTTCCCCTCTCCCTAGTCCCTAGCAACCACTATTCTGCTCTCTGCTTCTATGAGTTTGACTATTTTATATACCTCATATAAGTGGGAGTCATGCAGTATTTGACCTATGATTGGGTTGTTTCACTTAGCACAGTGTGCTCAAGTTTCATCCATGTTGTCACGTGACAGATTTCCTTTTTTAAAAAAGACAATAATAAATACTCCATTGTATGTATATACCATAACAAAAACTGCACGTCAAATTAGGAAACAAATCTGACAAGACATGTCTTCCTCGTACTCTTTCAGTAATGTACTTACCTAGCTGTGAGTATTTCTAAGCTTCTTGGTAAGGACTGCCAGATTGCTCTTCGGAGTGATTCCAAGTCATGCCTTTTTCAGCAAGTTAATTGCTGTTTCAGTGCACTCACACTCTAATGGAGTTTTGAGTTTTATTTATGTGAACTATTTCGATGTTCTCCTTTACCTTTAAGCAACCTGTATGAGAGAGCCCAATCAAACCTAGGCTCTGACTCTGTTTGCCTTACATGCTAGTTTTGTGATATTTGACAAACTGTCTAACCCCTCTTAGTTTAAGAATTAACTGTGAAAGGAGCACTAGTTATCCATTAACATTTTGAATCAAGTCTGTTATTTTCTTATACTTTATTTTTATTTAAAAATAGTTGTATTTGTGTAGTTAAAAATTCCAAAGGATATACACTGCAGAGTCCTCCTTATCCTTGTCCCCCAGTCACACAGTTCCATCCATCCCTGGAGGCAATTAGTGTTACAGTTTATATTCTTCGTTTCAGAGGTGCTTTATGTATACATATGTATGTGTTTGAGTATATACATGTATACATATGTATCATTTGTATATGAAATATATATTCATTTTTCCTTTTAAAAAATATTTCATACATAGTATTTGGCACCTTGCTTTTTTATGTATTAACAATTTGTCTCTGAAATTAATCTATAAAGAGCTTTTTCATTTTTTTTTACAGCTATATAATGTTCCATTATGTGGATGGATAAACCCATAATTGATTTAAGCATTCTCCATTGATGAGTATTTTAAGTTCTAATATTATGCTATCGGCAACATTTCTTCAATGAATAAAGTTTTTGCATACATTATTTTGAACATGTGAACAAATATATTTGTAAAATAAATTCCTAGACATGTAATTAATGTCAAAGGGTATATGGATTTTAATCATATATGTACACTCAAATACATATTTCTAAGGTGCCCTTCATAGTTCTACTAATTATGTCTTACCAACAATGTATGAGACTGATTTATTGCCACCCTCAATGACATAGGAATTTATAGTTTTTATTTTGCCAATCTGATTTTACTTTTACCATTGTGAATGAGGGCAAGTATCCTATGTGTTTAAAAGCCATCTCTATTTCCTTTCTTAGCTGTTCCTACTGACTGTTAATGTCTTCTGCCCATTTTTCTACTGGGTGATTGGCCTTTTATGATTTGTGTGATATTTTTATTTATTAGGAAAATGGTTCCCTGCGATGTTTTTTCCTTCAGTTTGTCATTTTGGCTTTGGTTTCATTTATGCTTTGAACTTGCAGAAAGTCATTTTGATGTAGTTTAATAAATGTTCTCCATTATGGCTTCTGGGTATTAATGGTAAACTCAGAAAAGTCTTCTCCAATCCAGGCATATCTTGGAGAAATGTGGGTTCGGTTCCAGACCACCACAATAAAGCAAGTATTACAATAAAGTTAGTTGTTATCTTTTTTCTGGTTGAAGGTCTTGCCTTCAATTTGTAAAAAAAAGCAATATCTGTGAAGTGCAATAAAGCAAAGCACAATAAAATGAGGTATGCCTGTATTTAAAGGTTCTTTCATGGTTTCTTTAGGTATTTTTATAGTTTTTTTAAAAAATATTCCAATCTTGGCTTTATCTGGAGATTTTCCTTTTATAAGGAATGGATCCAATCCCCCTCCCCACTTCCTTCTTTCAGATTAAGCCCAGTTCTTTAAGACTTGTTAAAATTTAGCCCAAGTCTTGCAAAATGTTTTTTCAGTCTCATTTGGCCTGGAGACTTGAATTGGGAAAAACACGAATGGGTATTTATCTGGCTTAAGTGTCAGTTCAAAATGGCCAGTTTTGTTATAGCACTTTTAAGTCATTCGTCTATTTTTTTTTTTTTTAACATGTGTCAAGCACTGTTCTAGGCAGTGGAGATACAGGGATGAATAAGATGAAAGCAGATAGAAGTAAACAATAGCATAATTTTAGTAGAGATTAGTGTCATCAAGAAGATAGAAAATGCTGCTAATTTTGTGAGACATTTGGGGCCCTATTGAAAAGAGGAAATGATAATAGTCTATTGTAAGTTGTCTCTTCTGATCACATCTTCCCTTCCTGAAAGTCCAGGAACTACTGTATTAGTTATCTATTGCTGCATAGCGAATCACTCCCAAATTTGGTGACCTAAAATAACAAACATCTCACAGTATCAGTAGGATGGAAATTTTGGAGCAGCTTAATTGAGTGGTCATAGTGTCTCATAAGGCTGCCGTCATCTGAAGTGTTGACTGGGGCTGGAGACTGTCCTTCCAAGTTGGTTCACTCATATGCTGGCAAGTTGATGCTTGCTTTCAGTAAGAGCCTTAGTTTCTCACTATGTGGAACCCTCATGAGGCTGCTTGAGTGTCCTCACACATGGCAGCTTTCTCATCCAGGGCAGGTGTGCTAAGAGAGCAAGGCAGAAGCCACAATGTCTTTTATGACCTAATATCAGAAGTCACAAATCATTTTCACAGTATCCTATTGGTTACTATTCAATGTGAGTGAGAAACACACAAAGGCATAAATATCAGGAGATAATCACTGGGGGCCATCTTTGCAGCTGGCTACCACAATTACCAATTTGGTCAAATATTCTAGAATTCTAGAGAGAAAAATGAAGTGCCATGGGAGTTTAGTATCTCACTCATGTGTAATCAAAGTTGTCTAGGTTTGAACTCTTCATAAATCAAAGAAATTTTGTCTATAACAACTTTCACAAAGAAAATACTTTTCAAATAATGTTGAAAATGTATAAAACCACATATAGGCACTAATTTGTTCAACTATGAACATATATCCCCATGCTTTCCTGCTGCTTCAACATTGCTTGGCCTGCATCTCCACGTGTAAATGCTATGCATACTTTAAGGCACACTTCAACTACTTCATGCATCACGCACAGTGTGTCAGCTTTCCTCATAAGCTGGCTTCCTTCAAGCCAAGATGGTTGATGCAGTCCCAGACTGTAGTGGTAGTTTAGTGCAGTGTTTAGTGGCAGAAAAAAGGGACCATCTCTTTTGTTATCTCCTCAAGAGCAAGAAAAACCTTTCCCTAAAGTGCTCTACCAGAAAGGATACCAGATATCCTTTCGTATCTCTTTAGGCTAAAATGGAGTCACATGCTTATCCTTTAACTAAACATTGGTTTAGATCAACAGAGATTTATCCCTCAGCTAGAGATGGGTTTACCTTTCCTTGGTCATTTAGGGAGAGATGGATACTGAGTAAGATCAAAGTTTGTTTGCAAAGAACATGTGTAAGGAGAAGGATAGTAAGTAGTCATCCAACAGGGGCTGTTTCAACACTTAAAAGACATTTTGTTTTATGGTATAGTAACCTACATATTCTCCTTTGCCATTCATTGTTACGCTCTTTGAGTAAAGGAGCTTATACTTCTTATTCACATTTTCCGCACTTGATCAATGCCTTACACATAATGGGCATTCATTATTTTACTTGGATTTAGAAATTCCCCAAAGAGAATTTCATATTGGGTAGATATTTTTCAAATTATTTATACTTTGGATTTATAAAATATTTTCTTCTAAAACTTTAAGAGAACTCCAGGAATATTTACTTTTATATTTGCTTTCATACTCTAAGATGTAAAGGAAAAGAACTGCTGTGCACTATTTTCATTACAAATAAACTTTTCATGGATAGCTTGCTGCAAGTCTTATAGTCAGTAAGCAAGAGAATCTAGATTTTCTGAATCCCAGCCCAGAGTTACTTCCATTTGTCTATATTGTCTTTGAGAAGATGACTCCTTTAACGAAAATATTCCAGTAACCCATTATTACATGTAAGTGTTATTACTGATCATGCTCCTTTTTTTTTTCTCCCTCTCCCAATTAACCCTGGTTATAAAATTATTTTTGTCTGAAGGTCATAATTTGCAGACTGACAGAGGAATTAAAATGTGAAGGTTATGTGCTAGAAACATTTCGACCCTAAATAACAAGGTCTTCCTGTGAACAAAGCCAGAGTCAACATCACAATGCAACTTTATTGGATTTTCAGAGATAAATGCGTATTATGTTTCTGAATTTAAAACCTCATTTCCTTTTTCTCTTGTTCCTTTCAGATAGGCTGAAACGGTATAACAAATCTGGATTTAAGAGAACATTAAGACAAGCCCCTTCAACTATAGTAACTGATATTTACAGCTCAGGAACACTACCACACAATACTGGAAATTTTAACTTAATCCTTGGAGTGGGGTGGGGTTGTCCACAAACTGAGGGACCTACTTCAGCCTTTGCTCTCCACAGACCCACCCCATATATCTCTTTTTGAGGCAACGTTTGAATGCCGATTATCTTAGATTCTCACTTCATACTGTAAGAAAATCGATGATTTGCACACCTCTCCATTGCTAGACACAAAGCAATTTAAAGACTGGGCTTTTTCATTCTTGTACCTCAGTGCCAAATACAACGTGGGGCTTAATAAATATTTGTTGAATGAATAAATCTTTTGATATTTAGGAGATGTAATGGAATTAAGAATTAAGGCCTTGCTCTTGAAAAGTTACCAGTCTATACATCTTTCAGAAAGGACTCTTACTTAAAGGCAAACCAACTTCCTATTGTCAAATTCCTTTGAGCAAAGTTCCAAGTATCTGACAATTATTCAGATTTGCACTCACTTAATTTTAACCAACCTCTCCTCCAATCCTCACTTCCATCTTTGGAGGCTGTGACATAGCTCTCTTCTTAGCATTCTCAATGCACCTTTAGGTGTATTTGATGGTGTTATGGCGCGAATGATTCTAAGACCCACGGAGCCAATTGAGATTAATTATGAGCCTTTATTAGCCAGCCGGCAACTGACTCTCTACCACGCAGGGTTAGAGGAGATCAGCCCCGAGCTTCCACAGGAGGCGGCTTATAAAGCCTCCAACTATATCCTTGAATAAACAGATTACAAGAAGCAGAAGTTAGCCGTTAACGTTTTGTACAAAGATAAATGTATCCAGGGAACTCTCAGATCAAACAGGGCCTAGTAGACAGTTTTATCATCTGCACCTTGGAATGTTGCGCTTCTCTTGGGGCTGGCGCCTGGAGATATCACCTCCCTGTAACTGAGTTACTGCTCTCCCTGGGGGCTGGCACCTGGAGATACCACTTCCCTGAAACTGGAGAATTTCCACTTTTACAATGGGATATCTCATGTTTCCTTCTCTTGGAAATCACCCTACTGCATGCACTCTTTACCTTTTGAAGTGTCTTCCCATCTTGTGTCCTAAGGCCTCTCTCAACCCATATCAAAGATTTAAGGTTTCTAAACAGGAAACAAAAAAAGCTTGCCCAAACTGTCATGATTTCATGACTAAAGGGAACACTTAAAACTTGCAGCAAAGGAAATTTGGAATTCTGTAAGTACAACTTCCACCATTTACCAAGGAGCATTCATTTTATCCTTCTGCTTTCCGACGTGCAAAAAATAGGAGCTAATTTTGGCCGCCTGACGCACAACAACGGATATGCACTCTATCTCAAATAATCGGTATCTGGGTCTTTATCTACTCAAACTTGTCATTGAAACTGTCCTTCCTTGGCTTTGAGGTCAGAGGATGGTGGAAATATCATTTGCCCCCGTCTGAGTAGAGACTGGGTCGATATCAGGCAGGTTCTTTGGAATTTTCCCAAACTGCCGGCCCGTTTTTCATTTTGCATGCCTTGGCCGATTTCGGGACAGAATTATGCTTTTCTAGGTACGTGTACAGGGTTAACGAAACTGGTCGCCACTGTGCAAGCTCGGTCCTTTCAATGTACCTAACGTAAGCCCAAGGCGATACACCAACGCGTTACATAGATCTGGCACACTACAACAGAAGCCCTGCGTCGACTTGCGGACTCAACCGAAGCCACCATCGGCCCCCGGATTATCAAGGCTCTGTCTTCCTCTGTTTAGCCGCCAGTCAGTTGCCGGCTGTTCCTTTTTTCCCCCTCCCTCCGCCAGCTGGCTCTTTCCGGGACTCCTCCCAGTCCTCCCGCCCTGCCCCGCGCGGGCTACGGCTGTTCCATCAGCCGCCGCTCCTCCACCGCTCCCCGACCGAGAGCGCCGCTCTGCCCCGCCCCCAGTGCAGGCAGCCATCCTCTACATCCGGGTACCGACTCCAGCCGCCCAGACTCTGGCACTATGGTCATGGCGGAGGGGACGGCAGTGCTGAGGCGGAACAGGCCAGGCACCAAGGCGCAGGTACCATCTTTGCACCTTTCCTGCGGGGGGGACTCTAGGTGCTGAGCCATGCCACACCTGGAAGCTGGCGGCCCTTGACCACAGGTTGGTCAGGGACGACAGGCAGGCGGGAGCACTGGTGCCCGGCCTGCTCTTCCGGAGCCGCAGCCCCTCAGTCTAGCTGCGGCGGCCCGTGAGGCCTGCGGAGCCCCAACTTGAGGGTGGGCATGAACAGCGGATGGGGGCCACGGGCAGTGACCGCAGAGGTGGGAGGCCGGGAACATGTCAGCAGTGACTGCTTGTTCTCGCCTCTACCCTGAACTGCAGCTGACCAGCGTCGCAGAGGCGCAGCCTTCCAGGTGGAGACCCCAGGGGTTTCGTGAGGGTCGGGGCTGCCAGGGCGGGAGAACGTGTAAACATAGCCTACCTCGTCCTGGC